>NW_028256997.1:0-2298 GCF_035046125.1 Drosophila serrata
TAGTAGTAGGTTAATACGGATCCTGGCTCAAAAGTAATTAATCAATGTCAAAAAAGGGGGTGGGGGTGACCCTAATTAGTCACGCATGGCTGCACACAGGTGTCTTAATGACCTAATTAGCATAAAAAGGTCACTTAATTAAGTTATAAAGGGTGTGGGGGTGACCCTAAAAAGTCACGTATGGTTGCACACAGGTGTCTTAATGACCTAATTAGCATAAAAAGGTCACTTAATTAAGTTAGAAAGGGTGTGGGAGGGTGAGGATCACCCCAAAGAAATGGTGAAAGTGGGTGAGGTGTTTTGTCATGTCTTGTCTTGTCTTGTTTTTTTCTCACTCCAAAGGTGTGTGTGTGTGAGGGGTGTTTTCTCATGCGTAAAAATGTGTGGTTGTTTAGAGTGATCTTTAGCCGAATAGGGAGTGTAGGAGTGTGAGAGAGGGAGTGTTTTGTGATGCGTACGAATTTGTAAAACGATATTTAGGTTGAGTATTAGGAGGAGGAGGAGGAGGGGGGGGGAAGTTGTTTTATTATGCGTGTCCGTTTTGTTGATTCAAATAGAGTTGTAGATGATATATGTTAGTGTAATCTGTCTTCAGTGATCTTGTGAGAACTTCGAGAACTTCCCCCTCTTTAGCGAGCATTAGCGAGCATTAGATGGGAAAGTGTGCGTGAATATCTGAAGTATGGTGCTTCTAACTTGTATAAAGTTAAGGGGAGGGTAATCTAAATGTTTCAATTCTTTAGTGGAGGGGGGGTGGTGGTTGTGGTGGTGGTTCCTAACAGAATATACACAAAAACAAATGAGATCGTTTATTTAGTCAAATACGTTTTTTTTTCTCACACATTTATATTATGAAGGAAAAACGGTTACTTTCCAAGTGTTCAAAAAAGTTATGTGTTAAGGAGAAATGTAGAAAGTAGTTCAGTTTAAGAAAACTATCCGAGTTGAGTGTATCACATAAAATCGTCGTGCGAACCTATGAAATCGTATTGAGTGTATCACATAAAATCATCGTGCGAACCTATGAAATCGTATTGAGTTGAATCACGTAAAATCGTTGTGAGAACCTATGAAATCGAATTGAGTTGAATCACGTAAAATCGTTGTGAGAACCTGTGAAATCGAATTGAGTTGAATCACGTAAAATCGTCGTGCGAATCTGTGAAAAAGAATAACATTCCAAAATAATACTTAAAAAAACAAAACAAAACAAAACAAAACAAATCAAAATAAAACTATTCAAGTTGAGTGGAACCAGATAAAATCATTGTGCGAACCTGTGAACAAGAATAACATTCCAAAATAATACTTAAAAAAACAAAACAAAACAAAACAAAACAAATCAAAATAAAACTATTCAAGTTGAGTGGAACCAGATAAAATCATTGTGCGAACCTGTGAACAAGAATAACATTCCAAAATAATACTTAAAAAAACAAAACAAAACAAAACAAAACAAATCAAAATAAAACTATTCAAGTTGAGTGGAGGTAAATAAGATCATTGTGCGAACCTGTGAACAAGAATAACATTGCAAAATAATACTTAAAAACAACAAAACAAAACAAATCAAAATGGATAAGTACTGCGAAAAGTGCAACATTACCCTGCCAGCTAACATTTCGTGGAGTCATCATCTGCGGACGGAGCAGCACAAAAGAAATGTCATCGAGCCAGTGGATTCAAGAATTAAAAAAATTAGATCTGGATTCCAAGGAAGGATTATTCAGTATCTATATGAAAATACTAATAATGATGTGATTTAAGTAGTAGGTTAATACGGATCCTGGCTCAAAAGTAATTAATCAATGTCAAAAAAGGGGGTGGGGGTGACCCTAATTAGTCACGCATGGCTGCACACAGGTGTCTTAATGACCTAATTAGCATAAAAAGGTCACTTAATTAAGTTATAAAGGGTGTGGGGGTGACCCTAAAAAGTCACGTATGGTTGCACACAGGTGTCTTAATAACTTAATTAGCATAAAAAGGTCACTTAATTAAGTTAGAAAGGGTGTGGGAGGGTGAGGATCCCCCCAAAGAAATGGTGAAAGTGGGTGAGGTGTTTTGTCATGTCTTGTCTTGTCTTGTTTTTTTCTCACTCCAAAGGTGTGTGTGTGTGAGGGGACTTTTATGCGTAAAAATGTGTGGTTGTTTAGAGTGATCTTTAGCCGAATAGGGAGTGTAGGAGTGTGAGAGAGGGAGTGTTTTGTGATGCGTACGAATTGGTAAAACGATATTTAGGTTGAGTATTAAACTTTCATCTTTCCAAGTGAACGGACGTGTTTTTTTCTTGCGCTC